>NC_137120.1:25299261-25314261 GCF_949357685.1 Gobio gobio
CGATTTTTGAGTGATACGGAGGTTGGATTTAAAAATGGTCAGGTTTATCTCACTTGTGCATTTTGTGATAACGCTGAATATTGTGTATTTTTTCACACGCTTTTTCACAAGTCATTTGAGATTACTGTTAATAAAAGGTTGAAACATTCACTGACGCTTCAGAAGGAAACGTGATGCATTAAGAGCTGGGGGGTGAAAACGTATTGAATTTGAAGATCAAGGTAAATTGTACTCAATTTGTCTTCTGGGAAACATGCAAACATCTTCTGTTGCTTCTGAAGGGCAGTACTAAATAAAATAAAAAAGATATTTAAACAAAATAAGAAACATTTGGGCATCTTCATCCTGCTCAAAAGTTTTCACCCCCGGCTTTTAATGCATTGTGTTTCCTTCTGGAGCATCAGTGAATGTTTGAACTTTTTTTTAATAGTTGTGTTTGAGTCACTCAATTGTCCTCAGTGTGAAAAGATGGATCTCAGAATCATACAGTCCCTGCTGGAAAGGGTTAAAATTGGCAAAAGATGCTGGAAAACTGAAGAATGTGCAGGACCTGGAGGATTTGTCTGAAGAACATTGGGCAGTTTAACTGCTCAAGACAAACAAGGGATTCATGAACAACCGTCACAAAAAAAACAAAAAACAGGCGTGGATCTTCCAGGGAACGAGAATCAATGGATCATAAACTTTTGGATGGGGTTATTTTAATAAATTCAGCTATTCTTGTAAACATTTTATTATGTAAAATTTCGTATTCAGGACAGTACTAAATAAAAAAATAACATGCATTTTCTATGATCTCTTTTATTTAGTTAAAATTATTCACCTTTTCACAGATTCTGCAAGTGGTTCACATATTTGTTCTTTTCACTGTATGTGTGCAGGTATATATATATATATATATATATATATATATATATATATATATATATATATATATATATATATATATATATATGGTTTATATAAAGAATCTGCACAGTTTACTTTATATTTATCTTATATCATACATTATACCATATTAAATTTCCTTGTTGTTTTTATTTTTCTTTCATTCATATTACAGAATCTGCCCTGTTTAATTAACATGTAAAGATTAATAATACAGTTTTTTTTTTTTTTTTTTAAGTTAAAATCCTTAAAATAGTATTAAATTCCATAATTACAATAAAATTACGTCATAAACTGTACACTTGTATACGTGTGAACGGGGAGTAACTAGGACATCGTTTCAGTTTCAGGTCTTTAAAAAAAATAAAAACTGCAGCAACGTCACTAAAGCTAAAAGCTAAAAGAAACAAGGTTAGTGTTGACTAAAACTGCAACCACCGCCATCCGCAGGAACATCTGCATTAGCTGTAAATGTTCTATAGTTGACTGGTTTGATAAGGTGGGATAACAGACGAATGGTTTCTGTGCGTGCAGTCAACGTTACATTCATCTCACAACCGAAACTGTCACCTAAGTTACTCAGTTGGCATTTGAAAGCTCGCATTTTAATCGTTGGCTTATCACAATCAGTAGCAACTGACAAAAAACAAAACTTGCTTATCAAAACTCTGCCTGCCACAAACCAGTTTAACAGTCAAAAACAATAGATGACTGTCATCCGTGCACGCGACTTTGATCAGAGCCACACCGACAGTCAGCCCTCGATGCCACAAGTGTGCTTTAATTCTCACTGAAATATAAAACCTCTTAATCATATATTACACCGTAACCCTCCCTTAACGCCTTACCTTTGCGCTATTTCATTATCCCGTACGGTTATTGATGTACAGACTCAGAAGACCGCTGACTTTTGATAGGACATCAACAATCACTACATGACAACCAACCTTGTGTGAGATTGTCTGACAGACGCAAGAGCCAATAAGCATACAAGTTTCCATTGCGCAACCGCGATTCGAGCCAATGAGGGTGAGGGGGCGTTTTCTTCGAGAAAAAGCACTCCTTTAGGATTCACGCACTTTAAATGTTTAAAAGGGCTATATGAACGAGTAAATAATCAAACAGCCCTTAATTTAAAAGTCCTGTAAGCAAGCAGTTTAAATATAAAAACGTAAAAAGTTTTTGGTCTGCTCCAACCAAAGTTGCAAAATTATTCAATTCATTTCAATTCAATTCACATTTATTTGTATAGTCACAATACATAACGTTTCAAAGCAGCTGTACAGAAATGCATATGTTTCTACGTTACGTTTTAGAGTAATTTGTTATATCAGAAGTAAATGTGTAAAAGTAATGTCCATATGTCCTCAAATGTACAGTTCTAGGATAATACAACTCATGCAGTTTGCTAACATGTATTCATTTAGGCAGAAACAATGATTTTTGTTTTTACAATTATTACAAGTTGTGATCATAATGATACATTATATAGAAAATTTGCCAGTTTTGTATGTTGATTCAGAGTTGGCGTCTGGATCCAAACTGGAGCTGGCGTAATCAGAAACTGAAAAGCAAATGGAAAATATCCCAGACAGCAACATGGTGTCTGCCCAGATCCAGCCCACATCTGGTACATGTAGAATCTACATGTACCAGATGTGGGCCGGATCTGGTTGACTCTATGTTGCTGTCTGAGTAATTAGCATAGCTGCTGTTCATAATATTTCCAGCAAAAGATGATCATGTGCATTTGATCTGATATAAATGGAGTACAAGATATGTATGTGAATGCTTGGCTAAAGAGATGTGTCTTTAATCTAGATTTAAACGGGGACTCTGGGAGAGTGAGTCTAACTCTGAGCCCCGAACATTATCAGGGAGGCTATTTCAGAGTTTAGGAGCCAAATACAAAAACGCTCTCCCTCCTTTAGTGGACTTAGATATTCTTCTTAGATATCCTACAACCAAAAGTCCAGAGTTTAGTGACCTTAAAGATCGTGATGGATTATAGGCCGATAGAAGATTGGTTAAATACACAGGAGATAAACCGTTTAGGGCCTTATAGGTCAATACTTTGTAATCAATACAGAATTTAATAGGTAACCAGTGTAGAGATGATAAAATTGGTGTTATATGATCATCATTTCTTGGCCTAGTAAGAACTCAGATGCATTTTAGACTAATTGTAGCTTGTTTATTGAGGATGCAGGACAACCAGCTAGTACTGCATTACAGTAATCTAGTACATTTCACCTTACCTGTAGGGCTGACCTCTGGTTGTAGACCATTGTATAAGCCTACATAACATACCAATCAGGCATAACACTATGACACAATATTATTTCCTAATATTGTGTTGCTGCCAAAACAGCCCTGACCCATCGAGGCATGGACCCCTGAAGTTGCTGTGTATCTGGCACCAAGATGTTAGCAGCAGATCCTTTAAGTCCAGTAAGTTGCGAGGTGGGGCCTCCATGGATCGGACTTGTTTGTTCAGCACATCCCACAGATGCTCGATTGGACTGAGATCTGGGGAATTTGGAGGCCAAGTCAACACCTCAAACTCGTTCTTGTGCGCCTCAAACCATTCCTAAACCATTTTTGCTTTGTGGCAGGGTGCATTATCCTGCTGAAAGAGGCCACAGCCACCAGGGAATACCGTTTCCATGAAAGGGTGCACATGGTTTGCAGGTAAAAACTAACATCCACATGGATGACAGGACCCAAGGTTTCCCAGCAGAACATTTCCCAAAGCATCACACTTGCTCCCCTGGCTTGCCTTCTTCCCATAGTGCATCCTGGTGCCATGTGTTCCCCAAGTAAGCGACGCACACGCACCCGGTCATCCACATGATGTAAAAGAAAACATGATTCATCAGCCCAGGCCACCTTCTACCATTGCTCCGAGGTCCAGTTCTGATGCGCACGTGCCCACTGTTGCAGCCCCATACGCAACAAACTGCGATGCACTGTGTATTCTGACACATTTCTATCCAGCATTATCTTTTTGAGCAATTTGAGCTACAGTAGCTCGTCTGTTTGATCGGATCACATGGGCCAGCCTTTGCTCCCCACGTGCATCAATGAACCTTGGCTGCCCATGACCCTGTTGTCGGTTCACCAATGTTGCAGTTTTGGAGATGCTCTGACACAGTCACACAGTTGGCCTTTGTCAAACTCGCTCAAATCCTTACTCTTGTCCATTTTTCCTGCTTCTAACACATCAACTTTGAGGACAAAATGCTCACTTGCTGCCTAATATATCCCACCCACTAACAGGTGCCGTGATGAAGAGATAATCAGTGTTATTCACTTCACCTGTCAGTGGTCATAATGTTATGCCTGATTGGTATGTAGGCCATTCATTGTATTTATTCACAAAATATAAAAAGCAATATGACAAGGGTAGTTCACAAAAAAAAAGAAGAAAGAAAATTAATTTACTCATCCTCCAACCCAAGCCATCCTCTTATGTATGGAAAATATGTCCCGTAGTTTAGCTGTGTTTCTGAGGTGGAAGAAGGCTGTTTTTTGTTTTTTTTTACATTTAAATATGATTTTTGAAAGAAAAGTTGCTGTCTAATATAACACTCTTGGTCTTTAACTGTAGAGGATGAAGTAACACAGCACATCCTTCTAAAAGCAAATTGTATTCCAATAGATTCTGTGTACAGGTTTTAGGTCCAGTAATATCTGAATTTTATCGATGAAAATTACAGGTCATCCAATATTATTTATTAAAACGGCTTCTCAAAGAAAAAAGACATCGGTGCAAGTGGGGAGGGGAAGTTAAGATAAGTTATTTATAAAAAAAGAATGGTCCATTTTTATTTTATGGTGACTTTAATTAAACACTGTTATTGTGATATAGAATACCAACGAATGGGATTTTGACGGTTTAAAAATTGCGAGTTTAATAATTTATCATAAATATCAAGAAATATATAATGGGGAAATGTACTAATCTAATCCCGCGCCGTTTCCAGGACTACCGGGGCTAGTTGACCCGGATCACGTGACAGCGCGGGGGTTTGTTGCTGTCACAGATTTGTAAAGTGTAGAGCCGCGAGACAGAGCCGTCTGGAGCGCGCGCACCGAAAAGATGGAGCAGTCGGCGTCAGGAGACCGGGTTTTCGCAGCGGAAGCCATCCTGAAAAGCCGCGTTAGGAAAGTAAGTAAGAAAGAATGAGGTTTAGGGGTGCGGTGGGTGTTTTTTTTACGACGTAAAGTACACAGAGAGGGTCGTCTTTCGTTTGTCTCGCGATGCGGAGCTTCAAGGCGCCTGCAATGACAAGAGGGGGAGGCCTACTTGCAGATGTTTCCCTATTTAGCGACCCAGGGCATTTATTTGCATTGGCAGATTGGAAATAACAAGTCAAATGTGGGACATTTGGATATGCAACTTGAGTTTGTGTTGTAAAATTGGGTTGTGCTGAGGTCGAGCTGACAACAGCCCGCTAAAAGAGCAGCAAGAGGGGGCTAAAAAGGGACAAAGTGTCTGGCATAAGTCCATGACTAAATCAATGCATGCTGGCTGACCCAAGATACAAAGATCTCAACAATGCAGAGGATCGAGTAGTTTAAATACTGCACGGTGTCATGCCACATGGTTTAAAGTGTTGGTTGTGCTGTATTAGGCTATATTTAAACACACTTTACTGAGCCCCATAAATTAAATAATTGGGCATGAAGTTGAAATAGAGCATGCATTGCTTCGTTGGTGTTAAATAAAGAGGATTTTCTGCTGTCTTTCTCTTCGCAGAGTCGAATCGAGTACCTGGTTAAATGGAAAGGTTGGGCTATAAAGTAAGTGTAAAATATATAATATTTTCACATAGTATTTGATGTTGTTAGTTTCAGAGTTGCAAACTGCAATTTAACCTTTTCTGTTGTTTGGGGAACATTACATTTACATTTTGACGGTACGTAAACTACAACAAATTGACCCAATGGTTTAAATCATGTGAATTAATTCTGATTTAATTAAAGAGTTTGTGTGCCTGTTACTGCATGACACTTTTGCACACATTGTGAAATAGGCCTTATCATTGCAGAAGTGCATTTGGGTAGCTGAAAGTTCAAGTAGTGTTGTGTTCTGACATGATGTACTATATTTGAAACTATTTTAAAGGCACAATATGCAAGAATTTTGGATTAAAATTTCTAAAAACCACTAGAACAATGTTATATATTTTGTTGGCTTGTGTACTTGCGTTATCCCAGATGTTTCCAAGAATGTTTAAATCAGAGAAATAAGCTATTTTAACCAGCACAGAGTAGCATTATAACATAACTTTCAACACACTCAAGTGTCTCTAATATGATAAAACAGCGCTGCGTTACCCCACATACACATGAGCGGAAGCTTTCGTCTGCCAAGACGTCATCAAGCTACGCCTTTGTTTTGAATAAGTGACCTCTAGCGGCGAAAAATTACATATTGTGGCTTTAAGTTAATGTTTTATTTGTTTAAATTATAAAGCATTTATGTAAAGTGAGAGCTATATATAATAAAATAACTTATACAAAAAATTAACTTGATTTAAATGATAACAAGGAAAAAAACCCTGATATAAATATGAGAGATAAAAGCACTTATTTTCTCTTTCGACCGATCAGGGCCGTTTATATCCTATCAATCAAAAGGGGGTGGAAAAACGTGTTCAGACTGCAAACAATGTTCCCTCTAATTTCTTTTCTCGCTGAGCAAAACTTTTCTCTATTGGGCGGACATTTTGGTTACCTGAGCAAAAACATTCTTTATCTGTACAAACGCACATAAAAAAAGTAGTTTCAATAACTTTTAACTTTAATGTGCCATTTCTATTTTATTTAACCATTGATGTAACTTAGTGATATATTAAATAAAAAAATAATTCATAAGTCACTAAATTAAGCACATTTTACAGTGATGTTAACTGTAGTCTTCTTTACCAAGAAATACTATTAAAATCCCCCCCAGGACAGTTAAATTCTTTATAATATAATATGAAAAAAAAATAAGCAGTTACACTGAGATGGTTCTTAATGTGTTTTTGTAAAGTCATTTATTGGCGAAAGGCAGCATTAAACCATCTATATTAAATGTTTGTTTATTGCTTATGAATTTCCAAGATTTTCTATATCAGGGGTTGTCAAACTTTTTAATGGCAAGGATCCCTAAACAATCCCCTTGTGAGATCGATTCTTTATTAGGCTTACACTATAATACAATTATAATAGCCTATAATATAATATAAAAACTAATGGAAGTATTTAAATTGATAGTATATTATATCAGTTTAAATGCTTCAATTTGTTTAAAAAAGTAATTAAATAGATCTAATAGCTAAATATATTCAAAGGAACATGTGAACTCTTTTATAGTTATCTAAACATCCCTGAAACCCAAACCACACACGCATGTATTTAAACTGATGTGTGTTACTTTGGTGTTTAGAGTTTATCGTCTGCGCGGCATTTTATTCTTTCTGCGCGGCCGCGGCATCACAAGTGCGCAGCTGCGCACGCGCGCAGCTTAGAGGGAACATTGACTGCTACCCATACTGTGTGTGAAGAAAATCTCTCTTGAATTTAAGGCAAGTTAACGCGACAATAACGATAGGTTTACATCGCAATTTTTCAGTAATAAACGCACATCTTCGTTATGACAGATGCTGAACAGATGCAGTCACACATGTACGAATCTCTCTCTCTCTCTCTCTCTCTCTCTCTCTCTCTCTCTCTCTCTCTCTCTCTCTCTCTCTCTCTCTCTCTCTCTCTCTCTCTCTCTCTCTCTCTCTCTCTCTCTCTCTCTCTCTCTCTCTCTCTCTCTCTCTCTCTCTCTCTCTCTCTCGATAATTAATCCAAATAAATGCTATAATCCATTAATTCAAATAAATGTAATCTTACGCACTACTTTATCTCTGTGTCTGATTCAAAGAAGGCAGAATGCTAGATCTAACGAGCCGTAACTGACGAAAATAACTGTCAATGTTACCCTACCGGTCAAATATTGCGCTGCAAACATCAGTAGCAGCTTTAAGTTGTCAATGTTTAGTCAGTTGTCAAGAGGGCTGACCTCTTGTAACCAAGTAGTTCCCTTTTTAAGTACTAAGTCGTTATCGGAGTCTGACATGCTGCTCTTCGTGTATACTCTGACAGGTGCTGTTGTTGTGCGTGCTAGGGAACGTAAATGCGCCGTACGCCATCGCGTCGCAATATCATTGATATCGCGATATGACACTTTTTTTATCATGTACAAATTTATACCGGTATTATCGTGGACGGTATGATATGGCACACCCCTAATTGGCACCACATCAGATATCATTCTGAATAATCGGTTTTCGTTATCGGCAGAGAAATTTAGCATCAGTGCATCTCTATTAAGTATATCTGTTTTTTTAAACTGAAATCTTGATGGGAGCCTATAAACCTTGTACCCATTACCATTTTAAAGAATCAAATTTTTTTGTAATACAGACACAGCACATGGGAACCAGAGGAGAACATCCTGGATGATCGACTCATCACGGGCTTTGAGCAAAAGTGAGTGTCACTTAAAGACTTTGCCTTTACCTCTTAACTTAAATTCCAAAATGAAAGTAAATAAAGTTATAAAAATGTAACGAACAACAATATTTATTACATTGACAGTGTGTATGTCCCAACAGTTCATATTTTCAATGTAAGAGCCAGGAAACGATTGTTTACTTTTATTATTTTTCTTCTCTTGCTTAACTTTTTCAAGCTTTTTGCTGCCAGTTAGACTGGGAACTTCCCTCTATGATGACTTTTTAAACAAAGAAGACTTGTATTATGCTTCAATGGCTTTCATTTTGATTGTTATGGTTTAGGCTTGACACTAAAGTGATGTCATATTTTCCTTGGCTTAAATGGTGCTGTCCTACATTTCATAGGGAGCGGGAGCAGGAACTTTATGGCCCAAAGAAACGTGGACCGAAACCAAAAAACTTTGTACTAAAGGTTTGAGTTTTCTTAAAACCCTCTTAGAAATCTATCCCTTTTTTTACATTTTAAATGTTTTAATACAAGTTTATGCCTTGAGTGTTTCAAAACTTAAAATAAACTTCTTGTTTGAAGCTTTAGTACCTCTCAGTCACATTTGCTTTTCGCCTGTCTAGGCACGGGCACAGGCTGGTGATAGACCTCGGAGCTCAATTACCCGACGCACTCCACCCTGCACCACTGCAAAGCCTCCCACCTCTTCCTCTTCTGCAAGTTCAGCTGCTCCTCAGCCCTCATCATCCTCTTCCTACTCTACCGCTCCTACCCCCAGAGTACACTCTCTCGCTGCTGCTCATAAACTGAAGAAAGACATCCATCGTTGTCATAGAATGTCTCGACGGCCTTTGCCACGAACCGACCCTCTGGCCGATCCCACAAGATCCACATCTTCATCCCGTCCTCCCATCTCTCCATTCTCCGAAACTGTCCGCATTCTCAACCGTAGGGTCAAACCTCGGGAGGTTAAGCGGGGACGCATAATCTTGAACCTGAAGGTCATTGACAAATCTGAAAATGGTGGAGCTGCCAGTAGAAGGTCACCGCAGTCTTCTGTGGGGCGGGCGAAAATCCCATCCCGAAATCGCATCATTGGGAAAAAGCATGGGGACATGCCTTATAGGCCATTCCAGCATCCTATGAAGATGTTGGGCTTCCCAATGTACGGCCAGCCATTCGGGCTTCACCCCTGTGGGCAATTGTCCTCCATGGCCAATGAAGGGTCCAACACTGGAGCCAATCGAAGAGGTTCCTCTGCAAATGGGCAGAAGTGTCAGTACCAGCCGCCACCTTCTCCATCCAGCTCCAGTGGGTCTAACGGCAGTTCCCCTTCATCTCAGAAACAACTGACTCAACCTGAAGCTCCTACTTCAACTAAACTGTGCTCCCCAGCCTCATCCTGTTCCCAAGATGCCTCCCAACCTCATCCAAAGTCCAGCCCGGCGCCATTCCTCCCTTCCTCTCCCTCCTATTCGTCCTCCCCATCATCCTCTCTTGAAGACGAAGACCAGGGCTCTCGGGGCGGAAAACGGAAACTTCGACAACGAACCCAGCCGGGTCAAGCCACGGTCAGCCAGGTTAGTGACCGCACTACTGCCCCACTTCTTGAGGAAAATAGGGTGCCAAAAGAGGGGGACCCCGATTGGCACCCTGAAATGGGCTGTGCCAATGTAGTCGTGACTGACGTCACCACAAACCTTCTCACAGTCACCATCAAGGAATTCTGCCATTCTGGAGCGGGTTCTGAACCCCCCTCCCCTTGCCAAGCTGACAACCCACCCTCTCCCACCACAGCTGCCTCTTGAAAGTTCCCCCTAAATGCCCCCAGCCAAAATATCTGCCCACTTAACCCCATAAGAACTTGCCATAATGATATTAACGCACCCTAAAATAGTTGCCGTTAATGAAATTAAAATGTATTTTTGGTGAAATTGAGATGTATTGATGTAATTTTAAAGGCAGGGTTGCTTCCCTTGACCTATACTTTTTAAACAGCATGTTATGATGGTTTTGTAGTACTTCATGCCTTTCTTCCCCCTCTTTTTTTTCCCCAGTGATCCTGTCTTTCCACAGCCTTTTTGCCCAGTAATTGCACCTTGTCTTGTCACCACCAGTGCTGTAGAGACCGCCATTCCCATATCTCCAGACCTAAAGTTCAGAATCCACCCAAGAAATGTTGATCTCAACAGCTTTCTTGGACTCGAGATGTTGTACCAAGAATTTTTTTTATCTTTTGAGGTGCTTTGTTATTAGAATAACAAACACTCCTCCTTTGGAAGTTCAGCCAGTGTGGGTGAAGATTGTGTATCCACACACGCACTTGTTAGATAACACTTATTGTGGCAATATGCCCATTTAGGCATCCAACCCATCGCCAACTGTCTCCTTTGCTAACGAAGAACCATTGCTCATGAAGAACCCAAGTCATCGTGGCGCTCACTAGATCACCCGGGCGTAGACGTGACTGTATTTATATACACCAAGCTGCGAAATCCTGAGGACAGTTAAGTTATTTCCTTCCGCTTGAACGCTTTGATCCAGATGTCTGCCGAGACTCTAAACTGACTCAAGTGTGAATGCTGAGGACTGCATCTAAAGTGTGGTACTACGTTAAACCTTCTACATACTCAACAACCCACTTTCCTTATTGGAGAAGTACCTTCTCATATTTGCCTTCTGACTACAATAGTTTGTGTTTCATGTAATAGTTACTGTATTTTGGGGGTTGGTAACCAGAGGTAACTTCTCTCAGAACTTGATTGAAGGAGTTCAAATACCATTTTAGAGACTTTTAGAGTAAGTGGGTCACAAACCTACCAAATATAACAGATTGCCTTGATTGATGAAAAGGCAAATTGCCTTTCGCACTCTGAAACGTTACAGTCCGGGACCATGTTTATTGTGAGTGTTATGCTGGTGACTGCATGTCGTTGGTCACTTGAGCTTGTCTGCAGGTCCAACCAGGTGCTAGAATTGCCAATACAGACCTGGGATAAAGCTAGCTTGTTTAGTTAGTAGATGCTTGGGATGTGTCTGTACCGGTATTGTTATTGGTCCAATAATATCTATCTAGTTTTGAGAACGTTATCTGTGCATTGGTAGCAGATACATAGATATATATACATATAGCCACATTAGCGGCTGTTTCTATGTGCCGCTATACGTAAGCCGTCCGCCATATTGGAACGGTCCGAAACCGGTCCGTGACGATTCGAGAGAAAGTTGACTGAGCATCTGCAAACGTAGTGTGACGCATGTATGAATATTTACATCTGCAATAGATTTCAGCATATGGTTTTGCTAAGCTAACACATTACAAGACGGAGGTGTCAGCTAACATGACATTAAAAAGTTACCATAAGGTACTATAGTAAAAACCTCTAATAATGAGTTAATGCTAAAAACACAAACAAACATGAGAATGGTTAATAAAGGCCTTCTGAAGCGAAGCCATGCATTTTTCCATGCGCATATTTACAACTATAATTACTGGCTTCCCGGAATGGCCGTATGCGAGACGAGTTTCGACAGAAGAGTGACCTCTGACCCGGCGCATGGCGTATTGGCGAACGCGGAAGTGTAGAGGATATAGCAAAACAAAACACCGGTCATGAATTAGAAGTCTAAAACGAGATTTTTTTTTTTAAAGAAAAATGTTGGGAGGAACTTGAATTTGTTCCCCGGCCCTATTTGTTTGAACGAGGAGAGGCATCTACTCTCACCTAGCTTACGCTACTCCTACATCCTACGTCATGCGTCGGAGGTCAGAGGTCACTCTTCCACCGAAACTAGACTCTCTTGTGAACGTGCGTGTGGCCATTACCGGAAGACAGTGATTATAGTTTATAAAGTTTTAAATATGGATATTTTTTATTACAAAAAAACATTGCTTCACTTCAGAAGGCCTTTATTAACCGCCTGGAGTCGTATGGATTACTTTTATGATGGATGGATGCATTTTTTGGGGGCATCAAAATCTATGGTACCATTCACTCCCATAAAGCTAGGAAGAGCCAGGATAGTTTTTTTAATGTAACTCTGATTATGTTTGGCTGAAACAAGAATGTCACACACACCTAGGATGGCTTGAGGGTGAGCAGATTATGGGATAATTTTCATTTTTGGGTGAACTATCCCTTTAAGTATCTGTGGTTTCACAATGCTCAATGTTGTGATGACACACTGACCGTTACAAGATGGCTGCCGCGCCGACTTGTCTGGAGCGGTTGAATGTAGCATCTACGTATATATCTATGAGCAGATACACCGCTTGTATCTACTCCACTTTTACTTGGGTTATAACGGGCAGTTACAAAGGTTAAAGGAATAGTTAATCCAAAAATGAATATTCTGTCATCATTTACTCACCATCATGTTGTTCTAAACCCGTACCAGAATGTTGATGGTATTTTCCATACAATTAAAGTGGATGGGGAACAGGAGCTGTAAAACTCCAAAAAAGGACAAATGACTTTTGTGCTGTATTCCAAGTTGTATAAGGCATCCAGTAGCTTTGTGTGAAGAATGGACTAAAGTGACTAATTCTTTAAAGGGTAGTTCACCCAAAAATGAAAATTCTGTCATTAATTACTCTCCCTCATGTCTTTCTAAACCCGTAAGACCTTCGTTCATCTTCAGAACACAAATTAAGAATTTTTTGATGGAATCCGAGAGCTTTATGACCCCCTATAGACAGCAACGTTATTACCACTGCATGGCCCAGAAAGGTAGTAAAGACTTTGTTAAAATAGTCCATGTGACTCCAGTGGTTCAGCCTTAATGTTATGAAGCGTGAACCACGTCAGAGACTGGCACAGATTTTTTTTTTTTTAATCATCTTTTCATAACATTAAGGTTGAACCACTGCAGTCATATGGACTATTTTAACAATGTCTTTACTACCTTTCTGGGCCTTGAAAGTGGTCGTTGTGTTGCTGTCTATAGGGGGTTTGAGCTCTCAAATTTTTATCAAAAATATCTTAATTTGTGTTCCGAAGATGAACGAAGGTCATATGGGTTTGGACCGACATGAGAGTGAGTAAATCATGACAGAATTTTCATTTTTGGGTGAACTAACTCGAAAAATACTAGAAAAGTTTGCTTGACAGCCTTGGTCACCATTCACTTTCATTATAAGACATAAAGAGCAGCTTGGACATTCTGCTAAATATAATCTTTTATGTTTCATTGAAGCAAGGTTTAAAAATACAAGAAACTGAGTACATGATGACAGTTTTTACAGGGAAGTTTAATATTTACTAAAAGCTAAAGGGTTTAGTCGTGTCATGGTGTAACTTAATTATTTTAGAATTGTGGGAAGCTTTTCACAGGCGTATTTTGGGCAGTCCAGCAAGCAATATTAAAACCTGCCACATTAGGCCTAAAGAAACAGGTTTACACACCGCTTATGGCAGCTAACTTGGTTGTACTGAAGGATGATAAAATGTCAGACTCCTCCGGAGGACAAAAGGCAAACCTCATTATATGATTTAATTATAGAACACAATTAAGTTCCACTTGTAGTCATATAGCCATCCTCTAATGGAGCACTTTTACTCTATCACTGTGCCTTTAGGGAGAAATGAACCTTAGAAAAATGGCTTTTTTAAAAAACGTTTTTCCCAAAATGATTTACAAATATCGACAATTTTTATAATTTTTAGCGTGTGTATATACATATGAAATTTTTAATGACTTTAGTTTACCGGCTTCCAAACATTATTGTGAACTCGTCTAACTCGTTCTTTTTGTTCATCAAAGTCAAACGTTTATCCCAGGTCTGAAATAATTCATGTTGTGAACATTACCCCTGGTGCTGCCACACGGAAGGCGCCACGTTCGGTTCATCTGTACAGAAATATATCTAATATCGAAGCATGTGTTGCATTTAGCTGCTCTGTTCGACCCCTTAATGTTGTTACCTTTGCCTACAAAGTGTTCCACAAACAGTCAAGTCTTCGTTTACCTTTATATCCGTAATGTTAGAAAATAGATGTTGCTATGGTGTGAAACAATGCAAGATGGTTTCTCCTAAAGAGGTAGCTTAGCACTAAGATAATACGTGGCCTACATTTCATGCAATAGGGCTTGTTTTATATAGGATGTAGCCACCAGGGACCATCACGGCACAGACAAGAGATTATGTTTAAAAAGGTAAGGATGAAGGTATACTGGAGGTTACATTCTCAAATATCAGTGTCTGATGTGTTTTTTTTTTTATATTTTTTATTATTATTATTATTAATAATAATGTTTTCCGTACCGTAGAAGTGAATGATATGTGCTGCCTTTATTTTATAGCCATTGTTGTTCATTTTGACTAGTCTAATTTGGGTTTGAGAGTTTAGAACCCAAAACAGAAGTAAGTGTGATTTTATCTCTTTGGTAATGTGTAAGGTTAATGCCATTGATGAAGCTGATTGTGATAATGAACTTGTTGCTATGACATTGTAATGTAATGGATGCATGATTTGAGAACCCTAATTGTACAGGTCATTTAAATGTCATACTGTTGTGCTTTGTGTTTCTTGAAAGAGGCTTTTAATAAAATCACTTTAAAGACACTGTCTTTGTGCCACCCACTTAATTATATTGTTTGTTAAAATG